>NC_072487.1:74896789-74919289 GCF_027574615.1 Eptesicus fuscus
GGGCGCCCCGCGGGCCCGGAGCGCGGCGCCGGGTGGGAGGGGCGCGGGGCGGAGACGCGAGTGGGCGCGAGGGGAAAGTTTCCGACCCTCCAGCGCCAGGCCGAGTCCCGGCCGCGCCGGGCGGGCGGCGCCAAAGCCAGGCCAACACTGCCCCCGCGTGGGCGCGGCGCGGCGCTGCAGCCGACGGCCGCGCGGGGGAAACTGAGGCTGGGGCGGCCAAGCGGGGCAAGCAAGGTCACCCGGAAGAGATGCGGTGGGACAGGCCTCCTCTGAGACCCGCAGGCTCCCCAGGAAATAGAAATACTGTGTGTGTGTGTGTGGGGGGGGGGTGAAAGTCCAGAAATGGTGTGGAGGGGGAGAGGTCACCCCAGGGGGTGGAACCCCACTCCAGCCCCACCTCCCCCACCCCAAGCGGGGAGGAGCACTGCTCCCAGCCCATCCCCCACACGGTGTGTCCAAACTGTGCCTAGACCCGTCGCCTTTCTTCTGGAGCCAGGGCACCCCTTCAAACCAGGGCTCCCCCATCCACAAGCTAAGCTGGCCCTAAGCTCCCCACCGCGTGTCCAGCTCACATTTCACCCTTTTCCTACTCAGCAGGGTGCCTGGGTGCGCGGTCCCCGGCAGTTTACTTACTGGCCAGCAGGTGGCGATAAAGACCCGGATCCTGGGCCTGGCCTGGGGTTGGGGCCAAATCCAGGCTACAAGGAGCGGAGGGGGCTCCGGGTGTGGAACACAGTGTGGCAGGGAGGCGTGTGGGGGGCACTGCCGGTCAGTGCAGCGGGCAGATCAAGGCCAGGCAGAACCTGCCACCTAATCCCGCACCACCTCCTGACCTGGCTTGAACGCTGCCCACCCCTCCCCCACCAGGAGAGAAACATCTGGCCCCGACCACCCAGATGCTGGGACCAGGGACCAGCGACTAGGAAGGCACACGTCTGTGCACACACAGGGCTCTTTCCCCTGAGCCTGAGTCCGGACGCCCTCACCCCGGAGGGCGAGGTCAGCAAGCAGCCTTTGGCTCCATCAAAGGAGGCAGCTGGGGACAGAGGTCAGGGCAGGTGTCTGCTCCAGGTGTGGGCTGATCCAGACGGAAGAGGCTTGGTCCCAGGTGTGAGGTGTGTGGCAGGGTCTCCCACCTTCCAGAAGAGGGGTTCACTTGGAACAAACCCCGACCCTTGGGGCTGCCTGGCCCCCCACCCCCCCCATCAGCCTCATCTTAGCTGTGACCCCTCACGCCCCTGGTCCAAGAACCCTGAGCCCAGCAACCAGGCACTGGAGAGGCTTGTAGGGTGAGACCTGGCGGCAGGTCCCAGCCCCCTGGGATGTACATTTATTTGTAGGGCAAGGCAGGCCTGTCCGCACCCCAGGCCCATGTCCACGGCTGGGTTGGGGTCCGGGGGCCATGCGTCACCGAGCCTGCTACTGCAGAGCGGAAGGCAGGAGGAGCTGGTACCCCTTAGGACGGCCTCGCTTCAGCTCCAGGCGGGGCAGGAAGGACTCCTAGAGTGAGAGGGTGGACCAGCTGGGCGCGCCGGGATGCAGGTAGGGGCTCTGGGCAGGAGACGGGGCTCCGGGGACCCAGGGGGGATTCTATACTCAGCGCTAGGGGGCAGACACTCACCCCATGTTACAGATGAGGGAACATGTGGAGCTGGGATCTGAACCAGGCAGCCCAGCTCGAGAGCCAGCCCTTGGCCAAACGTGTAGGGAGGCTGTACCTGACCCCCCGGCCCCCCACCGGGCAAGGGGCTCCGGGTGGCCGGCCGGCCGCCGCAGGCACTCACCAGTTGCTGGCTCCAGGAGCAGGGCGATTTGCCCACCTGGTTGAGAACGTTGTGGGTGCCCAGGAAGGCTTTGCGGTCTCTCCGCCACCCCTGGGTGCTGCTCGAGAAGGTGTCCTCAGAGAGGTGGCTCTGCCGCCCCAGGATGGGTCTGTGGGGCACAGCGGCCTGTGAGCCGAATGGACCCCAAGTCCCAGGGCCCCCCATGGCTGGCGGAGCCCTCAAGGGCCCAGACCCTGGGCCTGCCCACTGCTGACAGGGCGGTCTACAGGGTGAGGGGGGGCGGCCCTGGCAGTGCACTCGAACCCCCGCCCGTCCCTGGAGCCTCACAGGCCAGGGCAGTCCCGGCTGGCCGTGGCCGCCTCCCGGGGCCTGGAGTCCAGGGTCTTGGGCAAACTCTCCAACCACCTCCTGATGCTCCCAAACACAGGCTCCAAGGTCGCCGACGAGGGGGCTGGCCGGGGGGGCCGGTTCCCGGTGACGCCCTGCTGGACTAGAGGAGAGAGGGCACCATGAGAGCTCTACCCGGAGGGGCACTCCCCCCACCCTCCCCCCAGCTCTCCCCTGCAGAGCCCGTCTCCATGGAAACCCAAGGCTCCCTCTCTGGCTGCCTCCAGAGGACGCTCGCTTGCTCCGGTTTTAAAACTACCTCGTGTGACTGTTTCTGCCTTGATTACCCAACCTGTGCCCCCACACCCACTCCTGCTCCAGCCCGAAACAGCCCCCCTTTTCTACGGTGGGCAGGCCAGTCACCCCACCATGGATCTCTCATTCGTCCTTCCTGCCAGAGGCTGCCCTTCCCATTGGTCAGGGACCCCGAGGATGGAAGGGGCAAGGAGGCAGCACAGAGCCCCACTCCGGTGCCCTGGGTGCGGCCACAGCTCCCGTGGCCGTGGCCGTGGCTGTGGCTGTGGCTGGTGGCTGGCCAGGAAGCTCTCTCGTGCCAGGCAACTGCCATTTACATGGAACCGCTTCTCCGGGCGCCTCCTTTCCCTGGATTCCCACAGTGGCCGGGCCCCCTCCGGCCTCTCTTCTTGGCGGCTGTGTCATCTGTTTTGGGGCCTTGCCTTCCCCATCAAACAATCAGGTTGGGCAAAATCACAGCTTCTATCTGCAGCTCCCTGTGGCCCCCGGGGAGCCGGGGAGGGTCCCGCCTGAACTGGCAAAGGTCCTGATTCTTAGGGCTTTCCCTCAGCTAGGCATTGGGCCAGCTGTGTCCTGAAATGCACACAGTGGGTGCTCACACAAACAGATCCTGAGAAGAGAAGAGGCCGGGCGGCTGGAAAGGGGGCTTTGTGAAGGGTCTACCAGCAAGGACTAATGTTCGTCCCGCCTCCTGACACCGGAAAACACCGGAAACTGGGCCAGACCGACAGACTGCCACGTTCATCCCCGAGGAGCTGAGCAAACTTCTGCGGGGGACCCGGGCCTGCGGGCTCCCCGCTTCCTGGCCAGCCCAGGTGGTGCCCGTCTCCCCAGCAGAGAGCTGAACCTTCTGGACCGTTCTGGGCACCCCTCCTCCAGGTCTGCTTTCACCAGTAAAGGAAGGAGATGGTCCGGTGCCTTCCCACCATCTCCAGCCCCCGTAGGCCTTGTGGGGGGCCGGACGCGGGGTCGGGAGGCGGGGGGTGCTGGTTCCGAGGGGGGCAGGTACGGCGTGTGGGACCCTTGGCAGCAGCAGTCCTTGGGGGGTGGCGAGGCCTGGGCAGCCAGTGTCTCCTGCTCCAGCACTGAGGCTCTGCCCGGAGCCGTCTGCTTGGGACACTTCTCCGGGACCTCAGATTTGGTCCCTGGAGGTCACCTGACCACCTCCGCCAGCTCGGGCACCTCCTCTGCAGGGCCGGTGGCCTCCGGACCTTTGCAGCTGGCGCCTCCCTCTCACACCCAGGGCCACAGCCTCTGCTCCCCAGGGCCAGGCTGGAACTTTCTGGAGCTCCGGGGGCTCCCCATCCCGTCTGCTTACGCGCACATCTTCGCTCCCAGTAGCGAAACGCCGTGTCCTGTAGCGTCTCGTCAGCGAATCGCACTCGGAAGGGGCTACACCGCCTGTAGGGCCCCGAGGCTTCTGAGGAGCTGTGGGTGAGCGCGGCCTTGAGCTTGGGGGCCTGTAGGCCGCAGGGACTGCGGAAGGAGGCAAGAGCACAAGGGGAGGGCTGAGGCCTGAGCCCCACTCCATCCCAACAACACGCCACCAGCTGCCAGGCACTGCAGCGGCCTCTCTGAGCACTTCCTGCCTGCAGGCTCTGGGCCAAGCATGTGGCGTGCAGCACCCGCCGAGCCCACGCAATTCCGTGACACACAATGACTATTCCCATTTTACAGATGAGAAAACCAAGGCACAGAGGTGCCCTGCAACTCGCCCAAGGTCACACAGCCAGTAAGGGACGGCAGCAAGATCTGGATCCTCCTACAGAGGGCATTTCAGCACAGAGAATACGGATGTGAACTTGGGAGTCAGGCAGTCCTGGGTTCAATGGGAACTCTTGAGGTACGTGTTGTTGTTTTTTAAAATTTTTTGTATTGATTTTAGAGAGGAAGGGAGAGGGAGAGAAAGATAGAAACATCAATGATGAGGGAGAATCATTGATCGGCTGCCTCCTGCACGCCCCCCAGGAATTGAACCGCGACCTCCTGGCTCATAGGTCTATGTTCTATCACTGAGCCACGCTGGGTCGGGCTAGAGCTCTGGTTTTTCATCTGTAAAAGGGAATCCTGGTCACGCCCATCACATGGGGCTGTGAAGACGGGGGCTGGACTGCAGGCACCTGCCAAGGGTCTGCAGGGCCGGAGGTAAACATTTCTAACTGGGAACTGTTCGTATTACCAGTCAGCTCAGCCATACCCCTCCCAGCAGGGAGATCTTGGGGAGACTGTCCTCGGGTCTCCACTTGCAGCTTCCCCTTTAAGTGATGTATTACATGTTATAGACACGATAACAGCATCCTTTCAGGAGTTTGGTGAGTACCAAACAGCTCGGGTGAGGCATCTAGTCCAGGCTCAGTGCTCAGTAGAGGGGATCTGTTCTTGTTACATGTATTGCTATTAATTTTGTCCTCAAGGCCAAGGCCATCAGCCGGCCTGCCCGAGCCACCCGTGGCTCTGTTATTCAGAAACGCCATGTTCGACCGCAAGTACGTACATATTGATATCCCTGCATCCATTTACCTGACCATAGCTTCCTGTCTGTGTGGACCCGGAGGGGATGCTTCTCATCAGCCCACTAAAGAGCCAGGCAGCGGAAGTCCCAGGCGGTGCCTGGCTGCAGGCATTGCACCTGCTGTAGCCAGTAGTTGTCGGCATATCAGCACCCGCTCGGCGCCGGCCTTAGGGCCAGGCCGAGTCACAGCCAGCTCTGCCCGCAGTCTGAACCCTCAGCTTCTCCTCTCCTGTTCTAATGCACCCTGGCGTTCCCCCCACCCCCGGGCCCACCAGAGCCCCGCCCACTGGAAGGTGCTTGGGGATTAATTAGCTCCTGAATATGGGACTCTTTGAATGTGTCCGTCCCTGCTGTTCTCACATTGGAGATCGTGAGTGCCATACTCTTATGTATTATATCTTATGAGAAGCGGGGTGTCTACCTGGCCTGAGTGATTTAAAGTTCCTGGGTTGGCCAACGTGTTTCATTTCTGGCACCTACTCTGATCCATCAGGGGTGTCTGCAAGGAGTGTGGTGTCAGGAAGGGTTCTGAGGCTCCGTGGGGAAAAGTTCTGTGATCCATTAGTTCTGTCTGCCATGGGGTCCGGGTTGGAAGGATGGTATGTAAGTCATGTGTTTACTCTCCCTGGGTCTTTAAATTCACAGGCACCTTTTACCCCTGTTTAAGCCTATTTAAGCTGGAGGAATTTTTCTGCATTCTTTCCCCCTCCATTCGAGCTATGGTTTCTAAGTCCCAGGAAGCTCTAATGCCCGGGCCTCCCTCCTACCTCCAATCCCTCATTTAATTTCCCCCAATACTCGACATATAATAAAACCTAATAAATGGTAGAAGAAGAAATGGATGAATGAATAGTGGACTGGGCAAAAGGATGGAAGGCTGGTGAGTGGGTAGATGGATGGATGGACTGATGGATGAATTAATTAAAATACCTGAATGAAAGAACTAGATCTTAGGAGGACGGGTAGATGTATGAATGGGCGGATGAATAATTATGTGGATGGGTATGTAGACTTGTAGATGGCTTCATGACTAGATTGGAGATGGATAGTACCCTGGATTTATAAGTGGATAGAAGGGTGTCTAAATAATTAATCTATAAATCGGATTCGTGGGTAGAACTATGGGAATTTGTGAATAGATGAATGACCGACTAGACGGGTGGATGGATTAATGAATAGGTTGTAGAAGACCTGGCTCATAGATAAGATGTATACAAGGATGGATGGGTGAATGGGAGAATGAATATATGAATGGATTCATGGATGAATTATGAATGTGTTGGTAGAAGACCAGATTAATGGGTAGATGGATTCATCGATGTTGATGGATGAGGGGATCTCATTGGGAGAAAACGGGATTCGTGGATAGACCTACGTAATGATGAATGAGTGGACGGGTGGGTGGATGGATGGGTGGGTGGACTCAGATGGAGTATGAATGCTTGGGTGGAAGACCCGATTGGTGGATGGACACAGGCATGGTTGAATAGATGGATAGACAGGTAAATTCATGGGCGAAGGGCAGAGGAAAGAAAAGAAAGATGTACTTCCGCCCCTGCCCTCATCCTCCCACAGCTCACTTGGCCTTGTTGACCTCGGAGAATTGTGTGGGCTCTCTCCTCAGCGGCCGCAGTGTGGGCTCTCTCCTCAGCGGCCCCAGGGTAGGTATCCGATGGCTTGAAACCTTCCTGAGACTACTCTGAGAGTTCGATGACTCGCACCTTGAAGACAAACAGGCCACCCCGGCATAAGCGGTCAGGGTCCCCCACCTCGGAGCATCAATGGCAACCCTGTCCCCACCCGTGGGTCACGGACACTCACCGCAGGTGGGGAAGGAAGGAAGGACACGAAGGAGCTTGCCCCCACCAGTGCTCTGACACAGCCCGCTTCTGACGCGATTCTGAGGCTGCTGGGAGCCAGGGGGTGGACATAGTTAGGAGCTTTGCTTGGGGACAGCCCTTTCCAAGGCCTTCTCAGTTCTATGGCCCTCGGCCTCCCTTTCCTCCTTCCCGCCAGAGGGGCCATGGGAGCCCCGCCCTCCAGGGGTGGTTGCCAGAACTCGGCCTGGAAGTCAACTAACACGACCAGTTCTGGCGAGGCCCGCCCCACCGGAAACCACTCAGCCCCTTGCCCAGCCCCTGGGACCCGGCGGGCCTCACTCTGTGGCTCCAGCTTCTCCACCCACTGAGCCCCGAGCTGGCGCAGGAGCTTCTGGAACCTGCCGGGGAGGAACTGGCCTAGCAGGGCGCCCAAGGAGTCCTTGGGGTCCTTGGCCTCCCCGGCCAAGCCCCTCCTGTCCTTCGCGTATTCTCCAGGCTCGGGGTGCTGGAGCACCCGTGTCCAGGGCGCTCTGTCCAGGAACCGGGGCGGCAGCAGCAGCGACCTCAGCCCTGACCTCCGCGCCGCCCGCTGGGCCGCGGCGGGCAGAGGCGGCATGCGCGTCGGGGGGTTGCGGCGGGGCGCCCCCCGCGCCGCGGGCCAGGACTCGCCGCTGGAGGTCTGCCACCACTCGGAGCCGCCCGGCGCCCTCCAGCCCTCGGGCCGCCCCGCGCCCACGGCCGGCCGCAGCGCGCACAGAGGCCAGCCGGGCAGCAGCGGGTCCGCCCGTCGCCGAGCGCCCTCGCCCGGGAACCTCTGGGGCGCCACCTGCTGGGCTCGGGAGTCGGGGTGCCACCGGGGCATGTCTGGCCCTGCGGTCAGCTCAGGGCATCCTCACACCAGGGGGGGCGGGGGCTGCCTCGCGAAGCGGAGCGGAGGGCAGAGACCGGCCCCCAGGCCATGGCACCCGGCGTGGTTTGGGGGGAACATCGCGCGGGCCCGCCGGACACTGAGCGGCTTCAGGCTGGAGCTCGCCCGGCCTCTGTTTCCTCACCTGGAAGAGGGTGACGGCGCGGGCACCCGCCGGCTTTGGGGTGCTGTGACGTTCACGTGCGCGAGCGCACGCGCAAGGCTCAGAGCAGCGCCGGGCCGGGTCGTGCTCAGCAGGATTATTCTTTAGGGTTTAGCCTCAGCCCAGGAAGGTTCCGAGCAGGGCGCTCGCTCAGTGGCCTCAGCTGCGGAATGGGGGGGCGGCTGTGGAATGGGGGGACAGCGCCGGGCTGGGCAGCCCGCAGCACCCGCCCTGCTGGGAATTAGGAAACCTGGAACCAGCCCGTCTCCTGCGGGGCCCCCGCCCCCCCCGCCCCGGGGTGGGGAGCTGGTTGGAAATACAGATGCCCCGGGTTCGGACTGAGTAGGTTGGTGGTGGGGCCGAGACATGTTTTTAAGACTCTCTCCCTTTGGGAGACAGACGCCCAGACCCGCCCCCAGCTGATGGATGACGGGGGGGGCGGGGGGGGGGTCTCCGAGCCTGCCGCCTCCTTACCCCACCGCCCTCCCAGATGCTGTCAGGGGCCAGAGAAGGCCCCGGGGAGCTTAGCGCCCCCTCCAGGTGGCTGGTGCTTGCGAGAGCCCATCTTCGCCGCCTGGCCCCTCCGTGGGCCCCTCCCTGCTGCCTGGATCCGGGGCCTCTCGAGGGCCATTGTGATCCGCCCCTCACCCACGGCCTGTGCGGGGCAGTGGGCACCGCGGCCTGGGGACGGAGGGCGGGGCTGCTGGGTTCAGGATGCCGAGGCTGCAGTCACAAGGGGGTGTGTGTGTGGGGGGGGACTCCTGACCTGGGCAGCCAGGCCCCAGCCAGGGACGGAGGGCCCGGGGTTCAGCTGCCCGCTCCAGGTCCGGGAGGCCCAGGTGGGTCATGTTGGGGCTGGTGGCTCAGCAGAACCTCCGGCGGAAGGCTGGCAGCACCAGCGCAGCGGCCCGGGAGCCCGGAGACTCGGCGGGAGCCCATGCCCTGCCTCTGGGTGCTGCGCGGTGCCGGACCAGTCTCCCCGGTCAGGGCTCCCGGGTCAAGTGGACTAGAGGGTAAACGCTCCATTTGGGAAATCTGAGTGTGGGACAAGGGTAATTTGGGCCAGTAATTTCACTGGCATGGTGTTAGCTTACAATTCGAAAATGAAACAACAACAACTTTGTAATAAATTCCCAGGTGTCTCCTGGAGGAAGCACCACAGACTGTGTGTCCTGTTTCTGCAAATACTCCTCAGCCACGGGTGGGAGGGCGCCTCCTTGGGAAGGCAGAGTACTGAGGAGGGGAGGTAACATATTTTTACTTATTTGAATGGTATGTGAGTTTTTAAAAAATGGGTGAGGAACACCAGGCTGACTAGGTGATGTCTAAGGAGCCCTCCAGCCCTTGCATGCTGTAAACATCGATTCCAGGTTTGGGAATTCAGAAATGCAAGAGGCTTTGAGGTCAGGGGGCTGGCCAGCCCTGGAGTCCGGGTGCAGGGTAAGGACTTCCTCTTCCGTTGACAGGAAGTAAAGGTAGGATTTCCAGGCACCCCTAAAAGAGCTAACCTCAGAGCGGCCCCCAAATAAGATTGGCATTACCCAGGATGTATCCCCGTCCCTTAGAGACATGGGAAATGAAGCTTGGGAGGGGACCCACGTCTGACCTGGGCTACGCTAGAGAGGATGTCAAATAATACGGACATAAACAGATGTGGGGGGTTCCGCCGGTGGTGTTTTCAAGCACCCCCATATAGTTTTCACTTCGTTAGAGTAAACACACTTGAAGCAACTCCTGTGTGCCACATCCGAGGAAGGAACTGGCAGCTTAAGGCCAGGAGGTCAGGTTAGGAAAATGAACTGGGGATGAATATTGTCACTGTAACAGCTGCAAGCGCAAAACCGAAGGCTTGACGTGCCCCATCCCACAGACCTAAGCCCCCGAGCGCTGGAAGCATTTCTGTTTTATGGGGGAACCTAGGGGAGGCGATCTCTTTGGAATGGAAGCTTCATGGACTTATTCTGCTTATTTGGGCGGCAGCCCCGTGGCACTGCCAAGGGTGTTTCTTTTTTCTTCATTCCGTTTTGGATCTGTATATTATTTTAAGATGCGAATTGTTACGGGTGGGATTGGAGGAATAAGGCTTTTATCCGCCCTCTGCAACCCAGTGGGAAAGCCGCAGAATGCTAGTTTCTCCAAGTCCAGCCTTGCACCCTCCAAAGGGACTGGGGGGCGGAGAGGGCCAGCCCTGCGGCTCTTCTGAGTCTGGGACACAGAAGTCGGGTGAGGTCAGGAGCCCGCGGGGCGGGGCAACCCGGTGGCGGGGCGGAGCCAGCCCGGCCCCGCCCCCCGGCACCCGGAAGTGACGTGAGCGGACAAAGGCAGCGCGCGCCGAGGTGTGGTGTCTGGCTGGGTGTGATCGGGGCGGTTGTGTGCCTCTAGGTCTTCGCTGCTGCCGCCGCCCTCGCTTTCTCTTCCCTCTTCTTTGGGGTCCCGGGAGCCGCCCCCGGGGTGAGTAGCACGAGACGGAGCTGGGGCGGCGGCCACCGGGAGAGGGGAGGCCCCGAACCCCAACTGCCTCAGCGCCCCAAGGTCCCGGCTCGTCACATGACCCGCGTGCGACGGCCCCGGCCCCGGCCCCACGTGCGCGCTCCGGGAAGGTCTGCGGGCCGGACCGGGCCGCGGGTGGGGGTAAGGGAGGAAGGCCGGGGTCCCCAAAGCCGGGGCCGGGCACTCCCCCACGCCGGTCCCCGGGCCGCAGCCAGTCCCTTTCCTTCTCCGAGTCTCAGTTCCCCCCGCGAGAAACCGGGGTGAGGAGGTGGGTGCCAGGCTTCAGCTCAGCGCTCAGTTCAGAGCGGGCACTCGGCAGGCCCGTTACGTGGAGTTGCTGTCATATTTCACCTTGGACGCAGCCCCAGATCTGCCTGACAGGTTCGCTGCCAGGAGACCTTGGAGCCAAGGTCAGCGTGTTCGAGGAGAGGCTGTGGTGTCAGAGGCCAGGCTTTGCTGCTGTAAACGGGGATCCCTGGGACCGGAGAACCGGCTGTGTAGTCAGGGGGAGAAAGAAGCCGCCGGTGTCCGAGGCCCTGGGGCCAGGGTGCAGAGGTCTGGACGCGTAGGATCACTGCCCAGGGCGATGGGATGAGGCCCCGGGAGGCCTAGGCCTCTGGGTTAGACGGTTGGGTCCCCTCCTCCTGTTCCTGGTTTGCTGTGTGTTTTAAGGCCCGTCACCCCTTTAGCGGGACAGTTTTTCTGTCTGAACTGGGGGCTGCGGCAGGATTGGAGGTACATGCGGAATGCTTTAGAATGGAGGCCAGAAGCCACAGTCTCAAAGATAGCATCTCCAGTATCTTTGCAGTCTTTCTGTGCTTGCAGGCATGGGGAGCCCCCTCCTCCCTCCTCCCCTTCCCCCCAGACTCAGCTGAGGCCGCTGAATGACCAACCACCCAGCATAACAGTAATAACCCCTAGGTGTGCCCAACACTAGTGTATAGGGCACTTGAGTGCATTTTTCTCTTTGATCATCATGATCGGCAGAGATAACTGACGAGAATCTCATTTGACAGAGATTTGGAACCTGGAGATAACATGTGCCCGGCACTGTATGGGTCACTTTATCCATTTTTTAAAAATGTATTGATTTGAGAGAGAGAGAGAGAGATCAGCTGCCTCTCTGTGTGTGCCCTGAGCAGCGAATAAACCCACAACGCAGATATGTGCCCTGACCGGGAATTGAACCCCTGGGTGCCGCCCTGTCCACCATTCAGAAAGGATTCCTCCAGCCTTGAGATTCCACGGCCCTTTCTGGCTCGGGGAGAGTCCCCGCCACCTTTTAGTGTCCGGGACAACTCTGACCAGCTGCGCCACGCTGCCAGGGCCACTTTATGCATTTATGGTCAGTATTGCTGCTCCCATTTTATAGATGAAGACACTTCGGTGACAGGTTACGTGTCTGACTGAGCTTACACAGCCAAGGAGCAGCAGAGCCAGGACTCAGGCCTGGTTCACTTGATTTCATCAGAGCCTTTGTTGGTTGTTAACATTCCCCCTAATTTTCTTTTCTTCCTTCCTCCCTCCTTCCCTTTCTCTTTCATAGAGCATCCTGCCATTCTCATATGTCCAGCTGCAGACACACAGATCCGAGGAGAAGAGGCCCCGTCCCGCAGGCTGCGCGGAGGAGGAGGTAATTGAGACGGGCTCTGGCCTGCTTCTCCTAGAGACAGATGACTGAGAGGCTGAGATGGCTCTGCCCTGCACCGCCAGTGACAGTTCCAACAGCACTCTCTTCCATGGCTCCCGGGAAAGAGAAGTAGCTGGGGCAGCTATCCAGGTGTTGCCCTAAACACCTTGGAGGGGGAGAAGGTGGCCGATGACCGTGAAGGCTGGGCAGGTACATGCTCCCGCCAAGGAGCACAAGTTCACTGTGAGCAAAGGGTTTCTCTGCCCCTCCAGGTGAGCCCAGAGCACACAGCCAGGTTGGCCCCGGCCCCGGCCCCGGCCCCGGCCCCGTCTCTGTAGTGGCGGAGCTCCTCACTGTGATCTGGGCAGAGTGTGGGAGGGCTTCCTGCTGTTTGATTGACAACCCCGCTCCCTCTGGCTCCTAGGGACCCCCCCCCCGCCCACACCGTAAGTCTCGTTTACTAATGAATCAGCTCTTAGAACAAATGTCAGAGTTATAGTGGCCATTTCCTGGCCTGGATGGGTCTCCCCTGGCTTGTTCCTAGAATTTGCCTGTAAGTGGAATTCTTGTAAATTAGATTATTCAGGGGACCTTGACATTTAAAGGAATCATGTTATAAGGCTTTTGGTAAAGCAAATGATTATATTGTCGGTAATGGCCTTCCGTGTTATCAGTGTTGAATGGTTGGATTTTTATGTGGGGTTTTCTTAGAAGTGGAAACTGGCTGCAGCCACACAAAGCTCATTCTTTGATTCATTCAACAACCAATTAGCAAACACCCACCGTGTATCAGGTGCTGGGCTAATGGTGTTGAAAGTAATGACCTTGCCCTGGGAAGCTAAAACCCCGGAGGGCCTGCGAGGCAGACAGAGAGAGTAGAGCCAGGCAAGTGTTTGGTCTCCGATTTATTCTGTCCACTTAACGGGAAGTGTGTGTTTTGCTGAATACCACGTGGGATGCCAGAGAACCCAGTGATACACCTGGGTGTGACTCTCTGCTGCCGACCTGGCCGCCATTCAGAAAGGACTCCTCCAGCCTTGAGGTTCCACGGCACTTTCCGGCTCGGGGAGTCCTCCTGGTCTCTCCCCGCGTGTGTGGGTTTCGTTTTGCCCCGTCTCCTGCTGGGCTGCCAGCTCTCTGGGGGTCAGGCTTGATGTTGACAAGCCTCAGCAACTAGACCACCTGCCAGGGGGAACATCTGTTGACGAGGGCCAGGGCCTCCGGGGATGGGGGGGAGGGATGAGACCCTGATGCCCCTCCTGGGCTGAGTGTGGGGCTGCGAACAGGCCTTCCGTCCCTGAGCGGCGTGGGGGCCTGCTCTGCTGCCAGGGCCCCGCCGCTGCTTTGTGACCCTTCGTCCACCTGGTCACGCTCCTGCCGGCGGTGACACTCTCGGTGTCGGCTTTGGCTCCTGCCCCTGCAGTTCACACAGCTGCCAAGTCTTCCAGACCCATTTTCTCGTCGCTCCCTGCGGAACCCAGGCTAGTTCGAGCTCATTGCTCTTTAGGGTGAAATCTAAACTACATGTGACCCAGAGGACCGGAGGTGCCAGTTGCGAGGGCTCTGTGCCCGCTCCTCTTCCTGGAGCAGTCTCCTTGCCCCGTGTGCTTAGTGAACTCTTCCTGGTCCTTTGTCTTAGCTGAGGTCACTTCTCCAGAGCCTTCCGTGACCCCAGCAGAGGTAGGTCCCTCCAGGGTGTGCCCTGTACTCCCCAGCCTTACAGTTGTGATTGAGTCAAGCTGTCTTCTGTCTCCCCGTTCACGGCACGATGCCTGGCAGAGTCCTGGCTGACTGTGGATGAAGGACTGGACCCGGAAGTGAGCTTGCTTCTGGGCTGACCAGCGAGAGAGGGGGTCGTGGGGACTGCTCAGCCCTCCCCCTCTACCCCCACCCCCACGGCATACACTGTAGCAGGCTTGGGCTCCTTGCTTCACCCAAGGATATATTTTTTTCCATTGCTTTTCAGAGAGAGTGGAAGGGAGGGAGGGAGAGAGGAGAAGAGAGAGAGAAACATCGATGTGAGAGAGACACACTGACCAGCTGCATTTGCCTCCTGCATGCGCCCTGACAGGCTGGGAGCGAACCTGCAACCCAGGTACGTGCTCTTGACCGGGAATCAAACCCGCCACCTTCCATTGTGAGGGCCAGTGCTCTAACCATTAGCAACACTGGCCAGGGCGCACACACCTTTCCCTCAGCTCAGATTCTGTCCGCTGGGGTCAGAAGCCATGGAGCCAGGTGTCAGGTAGGGTGAGGGAAGCACTAGAAGCCAGGACTCTGGGTCTCCTCTGACGTGAAGTTCGCTTTGTAAAATGACCTGAATGCAAGAGGCGGCAGGCACTGTCCTCCAAGGGGTAGCAGCAGATGGGGGACACTGGACATCCCCCTGCGTCAGGCGGACTGTGACCAGCCAAGACATGAGCCGGGCCTCCACCTGGCTGATTCACTCCACTTTTATGCAGGAGGTGCCACTGCGGAGTCTGAGCAGACGCGGTTGGAGACAGCATGACGAGCGAGGTGATAGAAGACGAGAAGCAATTCTACTCCAAGGCCAAGACGTACTGGAAGGACATCCCGCCGACGGTGGACGGCATGCTCGGGGGGTACGGCCACATCTCCAGCATCGACATCAGCAGCTCCCGGAAGTTCCTGCAGAGGTTTCTGAGGGTAGGCAGGTCTGGGGTGCTCTCCGGAGCATGTGCTGGCGCCACCTCACTCTGCCGCTGCAGGGCCGGCGGTGTGTCTACCACCCAGGCCCGAAGGGCAGCGGGCGGCTGTGGACTGTGCCTCAAGGTGACCCGACAGGCGCTGGCTGTTATGCTGGGGGGTTCCCTGGTCCCAGAACTGAGTGGTCTCCCTTTAAATTGTCCCATTTTCCCAGGGACGAAACCTTGGCGCTCTGCCATGTTTGTGGGCATTTGGGCTGCGGGTGTTGGCTGTTCTGCAGAAGGCAAGCTCCTGGTCACTCCCCCACGGCCTCTCCCGCCCCTCGTCTGTGAGCGAGCAGCAGGGCCGCTCTGGTTGTCTCTCCGCCCACTCGCCATCCTCCCAAGTTTGTCCCAATCCCGTGTCATTGATTGGCCTCTGGCCTTTCACTGACTGAATTCTCCCTGTTCTCTGTGCTGTCACTTTAACGGGGTCTCGGGAGTGAGATGAATGCACCTACTCAAGTCAGCACCTCAAAGCGGAAGCTGGCTTTCATGTTAGAAATCTGACCCAGAAAACTCATGCTCACACCCTGTCCAGGTTAGAGGAGACCCTCAGGGGCTCGTGAGGAAGGGCCCTGGGCAGTGACGGGTCCCTCTGGCTTTCCGAGCCGTCCTGACGCCGGTCCTGTTTTAGGAAGGCCCCAACCAGACGGGGACCTCCTGCGCCCTGGACTGCGGCGCCGGCATTGGCAGGATCACCAAGCGGCTGCTCCTGCCGCTCTTCCGAGCGGTGGACCTGGTGGACGTGACAGAGGACTTTCTGGCTAAAGCGAAGACCTACCTGGGCGAGGAGGGCAAGAGGGTGAGGAACTACTTCTGCTGTGGCCTCCAGGACTTCAGCCCGGAGCCCAGCTCCTACGACGTCATCTGGATCCAGTGGGTGATAGGTGAGCATCCTGCTGCTGTCCTCTGCCCTGCGCGTCCCGCTTCCCAGACTGGAGTCCCCACGGCCTGGAGCTGGGCGGGCAGCGGGGGTTTCTCCAGCCTCCCTGCGCCCCAGGACCGTGGGGCACGCTGCCTTAAAGGTACAGCTCTTTCCATGTTTTATTTAACTCAGCACCTGCTGTGACCATTGGGGAGGCAGTTTTTTGTTGAAAAAATTGAAATGTCCAATTAACTGACTTAGAAAGAACATGGGTAGTTTTTATAAAAGGGTTTTTTAATAAGAGAAGTTGAAGTTTTGGCTGTCCCTGCTCTTGGCCCTCTCGGCCTACCGGCACACCCAGGGTGCTCCCCCAGCGGTCAGCCACCCTCCCAGGCAGGCAGCACCGCCCTGCTGGGACCTACTGCGCCTGGCCCTGTATTTTGTGGTCCCCAAAAGCCTGTCTGGAGTTTTACTGTAGGCACACCGCCCTGGTCCAGGCCTAGGAGGGTGGGGGGCATGTGGAGAGGTGTCCGGCATGGCCTGAAGTCACTGGTCACGGTGGAATCCCAGCTGCACATTTCATGGCAGCCCGTGGCTCGGGGACTTCGACCCAGTCTCCTCTTTCACAAAATGGGCCGCAGTGACCCCCAGGACTGCTGAGGGCAGGGCGGCCCTGCGTGTCCATCATAAAGTAAGTGCAAAGTGGAGTAAGCGGTGGCTGAGAGGAGCCGCCAGAGGAGCGTGTGCCCGCACCATCCCGTTCCCACGCCTCTGCCTTCCAGGCCACCTGACCGATCGGCACCTGGCCGAGTTCCTGCGGCGCTGCAAGCGGGGCCTGCGCCCCAACGGCATCATCGTCATCAAAGACAACATGGCCCAGGAGGGCGTGATCCTGGACGACGTGGACAGCAGCGTGTGCCGGGACCTCGAGGTGGTCCACGGCATTGTCCGCAGCGCAGGCCTCAGCCTCCTGGCCCAGGAGCGGCAGGAGAACCTCCCCGACGAGATCTACCACGTCTACAGCTTGGCCCTGAGATGAGCGGGGCCGGCAGGGCAAGAGGGACCGGCGGGGCGGGGGAGCCGGCAGCCAGGTGCCATCAGAGGCTCGTGCCGGCGGTTCGCAGGAGTTGAGTGAGGCCAGTAAATGTACCCGCCTGCCACCCCTGCTATACAGGCTCTTTGTCACAACAGCCCCACGGGGAGGAGTGCCATCCAGTGGGCAGTGAGGCAGGCGCCTGGCTCCGCTGCCTCGGGTGGGGACTGGGCAGTGCAGGTCTGTGGGGTGTGGTGACCCAGCAGAAGCGGAGATTCTCTGATCTCCATCACCAGCCACAGGCCTGGCTGCCTTCAGAGGAAGAGGACCCTGACCGCGGCTGCGGACACGACCTCCGGGGAGAGGCGCGGCCGCTGTACCCGCAGCGGGTGGCAGTTCATGTCCCGAGTCCTCTCTGGTGATGGGCCCTGGTGTCCCTAATGTGGTCACAGCAGCCCGCGGCCCGGGGGGGGGGGGGGGCCCGCAGCTCACTCTTGGCCGTGCCTTGCGGTTCCTCCTTGGCGGACGTTTTCAGTCAAAAATAAAAAGGGTGAACCCTTGTGCTGGAAGGCCCCACAGGTCTGGAGTGCTTTTTTTATGGGACGAGTGTTGTTACTTGAGCCCTAATGCAGTGTCTGTTCCTGCTGACCCCTTCTTCCAGGACGCTGTGGGTCCGTCATCCTGAAATGGGGGGGGTGGGGGGGCCAGGGGGGCAGAAATGTTATCAAGGGCCTTTTAAGGCCAAGAGAAGTCAGTTTAATTAGGTAATATAAATATGCCATTTAGTTGCCTTAGCTTATTTCTGAGGCATTTACACAATTCACAAGGACCAACGTGATAGCTTTGTGAGGCTCCGCACTAGGCCGGACAGTCAGCCTTCAGTGCTGGTAGCTTTCGCCCTCAGATGAGACATTTTGGGATGTCCCTGGTCATGCATGATTGCTTTTTAGCAGAGGGCATGGTCCCCACGCCCTGGGTTTGGCACAGCCCTGTTCCCGGGTGGGCGGGGCCGCAGGTGGCCTGGCCGCCAGCAGGAAGCAGCTCAGCTTCGTCCCCAGCCCACAAAGCCCTTCTGGGGAGTAAAGGGCCTCGCCTGGGCTGCACCCGCCAAGGCCCACCCGGTTCCTTCTGGCTTCAGCTCTGTCCATGCAGCTCACAGGAGTCCTGCGCTCAGAATGCCCACCAGTCCTCTCACGCTTGTCCCAAATCAAAGCCCTGTCATTTTCCCCATGTGGGTCGAGAACTGGGTCACTGTCAAAGGGATGGGGGCCGTCTCCCCGAAAGACACAGCCTTGCCCACAGGAATGACCGCAGCTGCCGGCTCCCCTTGTACCAGCCTGCGCCTTCTGACAGGCAGGACCGAAGGCTCCCCCAAGGCCGCGCCGGGACGTCAGTCCACCGACGGGCTGGCTGAGGGGCCCGGGCCCTGCCCCTTGGGTCTGGAGCGGTCAGACGTCGGCCTCCACGGGGCTGCTGTGCTCACTGAGGAGGTACCACTTCAGCCTGTCGGGCAGAGGCAGCGCCTGCACCTTGGCATCCACGGGCCACGGCTGCAGGGAGAGCCGGATGTAGACGCGACACAGGTGCTTGAGGGGCGGGGGGTAGCTCTCCAGCTGCCTCAGGGAGGCGTGCAGGGCCCGGATCTTCTCTGCCAGGCTGCCCACAGGACGGATGTCGAAGTTCTCCGGCAGCTGCAGCTTTCGGGAGTTGGTCACCATGAGGTCCAGGACGGTCTCGGCTTTGCGCAGGAGGTCCACGTGGCTCTCGTCTTCGGCGCAGCCCGGGTGGGAGCAGAGCCTGTCGAAGACGACGTGGAAGCCGGACCAGCAGGACGCTCCGTGCAGGGAACAGTTGTAGGCGGCTCCGGACTCGAGCAGGAAGCGCAGGAGAGGGAAGTGCACCTGGAAGCTCTTGAGGCAGATGTGCGTGAGCGACTCGTGGGCCGGGCACTCGCTGGGGTCGGCCCCGTGGGCCAGCAGCAGCTGCGTGACTTGGAAGCAGAAGCGGTTGATCATCTGGGCTTCCTCTTTGTCCCCTCCCACCGTCTCCCCGAGCAGGAAGATGATGCAGGTGAACACGGTGTCCCCGTCTTTGGTGGTCGACTTCACGTCTGCGCCTGGAAGAGCCAGCGGGGAGGACAGAGATGGGAGGAGCCCTGAGGCCCTACGTAACCCTGGGGGCGGGGAGAGCCAGCAGGCCCTGCCCCGGTGGAAGGGGGAGGCAGGGGCAGCCCGGGAAGAGCTCACCTCCCTCCAGCAGCAGCCGGATGTTCTCGGTGTTGTGGATCTGCACGCCGTCGCTGCTGGCCAGAGCGTGGAGCAGAGCAGTCTTCCCTGAGGAGGGAGAGTGGGGGAGGAGGCCATGGAGCCGAGGGAGGGCAGCCCCAGAGGAGGAGGGAGCTAGTCGCTCAGATCAGAAAATGACCTTGCAAAAGGACTGACCTCTCAGCTAGGGCTGAGGGTGACCGCTTTCTGGCCAGTCTTTCCAGCCACACACACGAGAGAAGTAGGATATTTCTGGACCCTGGGATGCTACCCGAGACCTGGCTGGGTCTCTCCCAACAGGAAGACAGTTCCCTGAGAAGCTGAGCGCGTACCCCGAGGTCCTCCCTCAGACAGCCGTACCCCGAGGTCCTCCCTCAGACAGCCGTACCCCGAGGTCCTCCCTCAGACAGCAGTACCCCGAGGTCCTCCCTCAGACAGCCGTACCCCGAGGTCCTCCCTCAGACAGCCGTACCCCGAGGTCCTCCCTCAGACAGCCGTCAAGGGGCTGGCGTGGGCCCACTGCACTCTCCCAAGCTTCTGCAAGCGCACCTGTGTGCACCGGGCCAGCACGTGGGCTGCACCAGCCTGCCCGCCTGTCACCCTGGGGCACCCAGAGGAGGCACCCACCATGCTTGTCGGCTGCATTGACGTCGGCCCCAAGGTCCAGGAGGCGCTGCAGGCAGGGCAGGCGCTCCGGCTCCTCGCTGGCCAGGTCCAGGGGGCTGCTCTCGTGGATCTGAGCCAGAAAGCACAGCCGGTTGGCCTGGGCGCTGCTCCCGCCCCTACTGCACCCCCTCCCTCAGAGCGGGCTGCCCGGCTCTTACCCGGTCCCT
Source organism: Eptesicus fuscus (assembly GCF_027574615.1). Classification (NCBI taxonomy): domain Eukaryota; kingdom Metazoa; phylum Chordata; class Mammalia; order Chiroptera; family Vespertilionidae; genus Eptesicus; species Eptesicus fuscus. Next base: position 74,916,441 of record NC_072487.1, read on the forward strand.
CCGGTTAATGTCGGCCCCATGGCGCACCAGCAGCTCCGCCATGTCAGGCTGGTTTCGCAGGACAGCGATGTGCAGGGCCGTGTAGTAGGTGACCGGGTCTGAGGGCACAGCCAGCTCGTCAGCCCCCCCTCCCCCGACGGGCCCGGGCTGCTGTCACCCGGAGGGCTCAGAACACAGCTGCCCTCACTGGGTGCCACAGGCTCTGGGCGGACCTAGGTTCGGGTCCTGGGTGTGGTGGTGGGTACGGCACGCACTTAATCTGTTTGGGCTTCGGTTTCCTCTGTGTAAAGTGGGGCCACCCAGCAGGGCACCTCCTCCCGGGTTACTGGGAGGACACCCAGAGTGCCCGCTCCTCAAGCCTGGCGCTGGCAGCCACGTTCTCAAAGCCGGGTCTCCGAGCGCCTGACTTCAGAACACCCCCCCCCCTCACCCCCCGCCTCAGCTCCTTGACGCTCCCGGAGCCTGCAGCCTCTGAGCCCGTCCTCAGACGGGAGAGGAGCCATGCCTGGCCATGTCCGGTGTCAGAGCAAAGACGGCCATTTGGTCATAAGTCTCCTGGCTGACCTGCCCTCCTGGGTGAAAAGCCAGAGGAAAGGAAAAGGGCTCCGTCACCTCCTGCCCCGCCCCCCGCCCCTACAAGCTAGAAGCCCACACAGTCCTGCTGTGATTGAGGCCCGGTGTCCCCCCTCTTCCGTGGGATGAACGCAAATGCAAGACGGCTCAGAATAAGTGGCAGGAAATGACCTTCCCTTAGCTCGGGGCACAGTGCCAGCAGCTGCATTTCACCTAATGGGAGCAGGGGATTGGCGGGAGCTGGAAGGTTTGCTAAATCAATAAATCAATCACCCGGTAGCAGCTACAAGCCTGCTCCTGGGCCCAGGTGCTCAGGCCAGCTGACGCCCGCGGGGTGGGAGGCCACCCAGGGCGGGTTCCGTCGCCATCACCCTCGAAACAAGCAAGCCCCCAGAGCGCCGCCCATCCGCCCAGCCCCGCGGCTCCCCTGACCTTCAAAGTTGAGGTTGGCCCCGTTCCGCAGGAGAACGTCGGCCGCCTGGGTCAGCCCCAGCTCGGCCATCTTCAGCAGCGCATTGCTCACGCCTTCCTGGTAAAACGGGGAGTGGGCCTTTCTCTCCAGGAGCTCCGTGAGCACAAGGAGCCGGCTCTCCTCGCTGGGCACGTAGCTGGGCCTGGGCAGGAGAGGCGGGCCAGCTGAGGGCGGAAACAGCGGACCTCTGGTGTCCCGCCGTCCGACACCGCCCTCCCCGCCTCGAGGCGGGGCCCTGGCTCTGGCAGAATCTCCCTTTGGGAAAGACCTGTGGGTCACGCCAGGTTTCTAACTGGCAGCCTCCGCAGGTTTGCCGAAAGGACCAGGTGTCTCCAGGCTCCTCCCAAGGTGCAGAGAACCTGGTCCCTGACTTGGGTACGAAACCTCACATACCTGGGCAGCTGGGGCGGAGGGAACCCCTGTGGCCAGGAGCAAGAGCCAGACACTGACCCTCCGCCCCAGACACTGACCCCCTCCCCCAGACACTGACCCTCCTCCCCCGGACACTGACCCTCCCCCCGAGACACTGACCCTCCCCCCGAGACACTGACCCCCTCCCCCGGACACTGACCCTCCTCCCCCTCCCCCGGACACTGACTCCCCTCCCCCGGACACTGACCCCCTCCCCCGGACACTGACCCCCCTCCCTGGACACTGACCCCCCGGACACTGACCCCCCTCCCCCGGACACTGACCCCCCTCCCCCAGGCACTGACTGAGAGGAAAGCAGCCCAGCCAGGCAGCCCTCCCTCCCTGCTCACCCTCGGGACCACCCGTCTCCCGGTCTTCCCTGGGCGGGTGCACCCGGGCTTCACACCCAGCCCCAACCCTGCGACCCCAGCACACTGACCACTCAGAACCGCCATGACTTCCCCAGAGGCCAGACCCGGGGACACTCCTTCAGGAACTCCTCCACAGGCCGCCATCTCCTCCTCTCGGGAGGCTTCCCTCCCCACAGGCGCTCCCCACGCTCCGCTCCGCCTTCCTCTCACCCTCTGCACCCCTTCAATTGTTGGGATCAAGGTTCCATCCTTACTGCCTGGGCAGGATCCCAACAGCCCTAGAGAGTGCCAGTGCCCCGTGGGTGCCAGGCCGCCTCCTGGGGCTGCCCTCCCCGCCGCCCAGAGCAGCCTCCCTGACCCGACAGCGCGAACAAGGCCCGGCTCCCCACAGGGACATTCCAACTGGCCCCCGAACACACGCGGCCCCCTTTCCTCCGAAACCAGCTGTGTAAGGACTGCCAGCCTCTCTCCTCCGGCGCAGGAGCATCAGGAAGGCTGGAGGCCGATCACCCCCCCGAAGCGGCCCTGACTCCTCTCCGCACGCAGAGCTAACTCGGCCAGAAAGCCCCCTCCGCGCTGCCCCGGGGTGGAACCGAGGCCCCCCCAGAGGCCGCCCTGCTCCTCGGCAGCTCCAGGTGGAGGGCACCGGACAGGGCACCGGTGGGCAGTGGGCAGAGGCGCTGCCGACAGCCGCCCTCCAGCCCGTCCTGCGCGGCCTGGGCACCCCGCACCCCGCACCCCGCACCCTGCAGGGCGGGAGCCGGCGCTCGGAGGCCTCGGTCTCCTCTGGGGAAGGCGGGGACCGACAGCCCCTCCCGCCCCCTGGGAGCGACAGAAAGCGGCAGCGCCGGGTCGGAGCGTCCCGGCCGGCGGGGAGGGAGGACTCACCCGTCCAGGGGCTCCTGGCGCTCGGGGTCCTGGATGCCCAGGGAGCCCAGAATGGCATCCACCAGCGGCTGGTACTCGAAGATGATCCTCCGGAAGCCGTGCAGGAAGGGCATCGCGGCGGCCGGGCGGCCGCA